>NW_028160386.1:145000-152109 GCF_964263955.1 Coregonus lavaretus | reverse complement strand
AAAAATGGAAGACATTTAGATTTTGGGGTGTAGTTACCCTTAAATGCAAGCGTGCATCAGGAAGAGACCTTTGTTTGGTTAAGCGGTGTTGCTGTAGGACAAATGGCCACTGGAGTGATGCAAATGATCACGGTATAATTCTGTCAGGCAGGCATAGGCTACTTTGTAGTTAACATTTACTTGCGAAGGTTTTGGGGGAAAGCCATTCCTTCCCTACCAGAAGAAGGTTATCATTAGCATCATCGCTAACGGCTACACAAAGTGTAGACATACGCGCGCACCGCACACATGCACACAGACAGGGGCATTCCTGTGCCCTTTCAGAAAGTTCATGGAAATACCAATCACTGATGCATTTTGTTCATGTCTTATGATTGGCTTGGGCAAATGAATGCGTTTTCTAACAAGTTGAATAGATTTAGTTGATTTCCTACTAAGTTCAATAAATGTTTGAATATTGTTGAATTTGGGTTTAATGTCTGGATTCCGTGATTCGGTCCGCAACGCCTATTTTATAGGGCTCTAGTCCATGAACTTGTCATAAGTCAACATAGGATATGCCCTCTTCCCCCCCCCCCCCACAAGACTCAAATATATATATATATATATATATATATATATATATATATCTTGGAAATGTAAGCAATGTTTGAGCTTCTTCAGTCTGTGTCATAAAGTGGATACTTTTCTGTGTCTCGTTCAGAGTGAGTGACACATTGACTTTATATAGTGTACCAAGAGTTGATCCCTCGCTTACGGCCATACCAGCCTGAATACGCCCGATCTCGTCCGATCTTGGAAGCTAAGCAGGGTCGGGCCTGGTTAGTACTTGGATGGAAGACCGCCTGGGAATACCAGGTGCTGTAAGCTTTTTGTCCCAGTAGAGCGTGCTCTTGTGTCATGGAGCAATTGCCTTTTATTTATCACCCTAATAATATCATGGATTGTTATTGGACTAAATGCAGTTTGTGTGTGCTGCCCTGCCCTGCCCTGCCCTGATCAAATCAAATAATGGACATTGCGTTTCCCTCAAAATGTAGGCAGTACATACAGCCTTTGTTTTTAGTCTAGGAGACTGTCAATGTCTGTAGTCCATTAGGGCACTATAAAATCCCTTCAATGTTTTGCCTGATTCCGTTAATTCCCAAGTTCCCTTTTCTCCGTTTAGATTTCCCCGTTGACCGTTTGTCCCTGTTTTGGCAGGTTTTCGCTCTCAAAAGTACACCTTTTTAATAGCAAAACAGCACAATTGGATGTTCTATGTCCACAACAATGTTTAAACCCTATCAGGTGACCATTTTTGAGGTCTGGGAAAAATGGAAGACATTTAGATTTTGGGGTGTAGTTACCCTTAAATGCAAGCGTGCACCAGGAAGAGACCTTTGTTTGGTTAAGCGGTGTTGCTGTAGGACAAATGGCCACTGGAGTGATGCAAATGATCACGGTATAATTCTGCCAGGCAGGCATAGGCTACTTTGTAGTTAACATTTACTTGCGAAGGTTTTGGGGGAAAGCCATTCCTTCCCTACCAGAAGAAGGTTATCATTAGCATCATCGCTAACGGCTACACAAAGTGTAGACATACGCGCGCACCGCACACATGCACACAGACAGGGGCATTCCTGTGCCCTTTCAGAAAGTTCATGGAAATACCAATCACTGATGCATTTTGTTCATGTCTTATGATTGGCTTGGGCAAATGAATGCGTTTTCTAACAAGTTGAATAGATTTAGTTGATTTCCTACTAAGTTCAATAAATGTTTGAATATTGTTGAATTTGGGTTTAATGTCTGGATTCCGTGATTCGGTCCGCAACGCCTATTTTATAGGGCCCTAGTCCATGAACTTGTCATAAGTCAACATAGGATATGCCCTCTTCCCCCCCCCCCCCACAAGACTCAAATATATATATATATATATATATATATATCTTGGAAATGTAAGCAATGTTTGAGCTTCTTCAGTCTGTGTCATAAAGTGGATACTTTTCTGTGTCTCGTTCAGAGTGAGTGACACATTGACTTTATATAGTGTACCAAGAGTTGATCCCTCGCTTACGGCCATACCAGCCTGAATACGCCCGATCTCGTCCGATCTTGGAAGCTAAGCAGGGTCGGGCCTGGTTAGTACTTGGATGGAAGACCGCCTGGGAATACCAGGTGCTGTAAGCTTTTTGTCCCAGTAGAGCGTGCTCTTGTGTCATGGAGCAATTGCCTTTTATTTATCACCCTAATAATATCATGGATTGTTATTGGACTAAATGCAGTTTGTGTGTGCTGCCCTGCCCTGCCCTGCCCTGATCAAATCAAATAATGGACATTGCGTTTCCCTCAAAATGTAGGCAGTACATACAGCCTTTGTTTTTAGTCTAGGAGACTGTCAATGTCTGTAGTCCATTAGGGCACTATAAAATCCCTTCAATGTTTTGCCTGATTCCGTTAATTCCCAAGTTCCCTTTTCTCCGTTTAGATTTCCCCGTTGACCGTTTGTCCCTGTTTTGGCAGGTTTTCGCTCTCAAAAGTACACCTTTTTAATAGCAAAACAGCACAATTGGATGTTCTATGTCCACAACAATGTTTAAACCCTATCAGGTGACCATTTTTGAGGTCTGGGAAAAATGGAAGACATTTAGATTTTGGGGTGTAGTTACCCTTAAATGCAAGCGTGCACCAGGAAGAGACCTTTGTTTGGTTAAGCGGTGTTGCTGTAGGACAAATGGCCACTGGAGTGATGCAAATGATCACGGTATAATTCTGCCAGGCAGGCATAGGCTACTTTGTAGTTAACATTTACTTGCGAAGGTTTTGGGGGAAAGCCATTCCTTCCCTACCAGAAGAAGGTTATCATTAGCATCATCGCTAACGGCTACACAAAGTGTAGACATACGCGCGCACCGCACACATGCACACAGACAGGGGCATTCCTGTGCCCTTTCAGAAAGTTCATGGAAATACCAATCACTGATGCATTTTGTTCATGTCTTATGATTGGCTTGGGCAAATGAATGCGTTTTCTAACAAGTTGAATAGATTTAGTTGATTTCCTACTAAGTTCAATAAATGTTTGAATATTGTTGAATTTGGGTTTAATGTCTGGATTCCGTGATTCGGTCCGCAACGCCTATTTTATAGGGCCCTAGTCCATGAACTTGTCATAAGTCAACATAGGATATGCCCTCTTCCCCCCCCCCCCCACAAGACTCAAATATATATATATATATATATATATATATCTTGGAAATGTAAGCAATGTTTGAGCTTCTTCAGTCTGTGTCATAAAGTGGATACTTTTCTGTGTCTCGTTCAGAGTGAGTGACACATTGACTTTATATAGTGTACCAAGAGTTGATCCCTCGCTTACGGCCATACCAGCCTGAATACGCCCGATCTCGTCCGATCTTGGAAGCTAAGCAGGGTCGGGCCTGGTTAGTACTTGGATGGAAGACCGCCTGGGAATACCAGGTGCTGTAAGCTTTTTGTCCCAGTAGAGCGTGCTCTTGTGTCATGGAGCAATTGCCTTTTATTTATCACCCTAATAATATCATGGATTGTTATTGGACTAAATGCAGTTTGTGTGTGCTGCCCTGCCCTGCCCTGCCCTGATCAAATCAAATAATGGACATTGCGTTTCCCTCAAAATGTAGGCAGTACATACAGCCTTTGTTTTTAGTCTAGGAGACTGTCAATGTCTGTAGTCCATTAGGGCACTATAAAATCCCTTCAATGTTTTGCCTGATTCCGTTAATTCCCAAGTTCCCTTTTCTCCGTTTAGATTTCCCCGTTGACCGTTTGTCCCTGTTTTGGCAGGTTTTCGCTCTCAAAAGTACACCTTTTTAATAGCAAAACAGCACAATTGGATGTTCTATGTCCACAACAATGTTTAAACCCTATCAGGTGACCATTTTTGAGGTCTGGGAAAAATGGAAGACATTTAGATTTTGGGGTGTAGTTACCCTTAAATGCAAGCGTGCACCAGGAAGAGACCTTTGTTTGGTTAAGCGGTGTTGCTGTAGGACAAATGGCCACTGGAGTGATGCAAATGATCACGGTATAATTCTGCCAGGCAGGCATAGGCTACTTTGTAGTTAACATTTACTTGCGAAGGTTTTGGGGGAAAGCCATTCCTTCCCTACCAGAAGAAGGTTATCATTAGCATCATCGCTAACGGCTACACAAAGTGTAGACATACGCGCGCACCGCACACATGCACACAGACAGGGGCATTCCTGTGCCCTTTCAGAAAGTTCATGGAAATACCAATCACTGATGCATTTTGTTCATGTCTTATGATTGGCTTGGGCAAATGAATGCGTTTTCTAACAAGTTGAATAGATTTAGTTGATTTCCTACTAAGTTCAATAAATGTTTGAATATTGTTGAATTTGGGTTTAATGTCTGGATTCCGTGATTCGGTCCGCAACGCCTATTTTATAGGGCCCTAGTCCATGAACTTGTCATAAGTCAACATAGGATATGCCCTCTTCCCCCCCCCCCCCACAAGACTCAAATATATATATATATATATATATATATATCTTGGAAATGTAAGCAATGTTTGAGCTTCTTCAGTCTGTGTCATAAAGTGGATACTTTTCTGTGTCTCGTTCAGAGTGAGTGACACATTGACTTTATATAGTGTACCAAGAGTTGATCCCTCGCTTACGGCCATACCAGCCTGAATACGCCCGATCTCGTCCGATCTTGGAAGCTAAGCAGGGTCGGGCCTGGTTAGTACTTGGATGGAAGACCGCCTGGGAATACCAGGTGCTGTAAGCTTTTTGTCCCAGTAGAGCGTGCTCTTGTGTCATGGAGCAATTGCCTTTTATTTATCACCCTAATAATATCATGGATTGTTATTGGACTAAATGCAGTTTGTGTGTGCTGCCCTGCCCTGCCCTGCCCTGATCAAATCAAATAATGGACATTGCGTTTCCCTCAAAATGTAGGCAGTACATACAGCCTTTGTTTTTAGTCTAGGAGACTGTCAATGTCTGTAGTCCATTAGGGCACTATAAAATCCCTTCAATGTTTTGCCTGATTCCGTTAATTCCCAAGTTCCCTTTTCTCCATTTAGATTTCCCCGTTGACCGTTTGTCCCTGTTTTGGCAGGTTTTCGCTCTCAAAAGTACACCTTTTTAATAGCAAAACAGCACAATTGGATGTTCTATGTCCACAACAATGTTTAAACCCTATCAGGTGACCATTTTTGAGGTCTGGGAAAAATGGAAGACATTTAGATTTTGGGGTGTAGTTACCCTTAAATGCAAGCGTGCACCAGGAAGAGACCTTTGTTTGGTTAAGCGGTGTTGCTGTAGGACAAATGGCCACTGGAGTGATGCAAATGATCACGGTATAATTCTGCCAGGCAGGCATAGGCTACTTTGTAGTTAACATTTACTTGCGAAGGTTTTGGGGGAAAGCCATTCCTTCCCTACCAGAAGAAGGTTATCATTAGCATCATCGCTAACGGCTACACAAAGTGTAGACATACGCGCGCACCGCACACATGCACACAGACAGGGGCATTCCTGTGCCCTTTCAGAAAGTTCATGGAAATACCAATCACTGATGCATTTTGTTCATGTCTTATGATTGGCTTGGGCAAATGAATGCGTTTTCTAACAAGTTGAATAGATTTAGTTGATTTCCTACTAAGTTCAATAAATGTTTGAATATTGTTGAATTTGGGTTTAATGTCTGGATTCCGTGATTCGGTCCGCAACGCCTATTTTATAGGGCCCTAGTCCATGAACTTGTCATAAGTCAACATAGGATATGCCCTCTTCCCCCCCCCCCCCACAAGACTCAAATATATATATATATATATATATATATCTTGGAAATGTAAGCAATGTTTGAGCTTCTTCAGTCTGTGTCATAAAGTGGATACTTTTCTGTGTCTCGTTCAGAGTGAGTGACACATTGACTTTATATAGTGTACCAAGAGTTGATCCCTCGCTTACGGCCATACCAGCCTGAATACGCCCGATCTCGTCCGATCTTGGAAGCTAAGCAGGGTCGGGCCTGGTTAGTACTTGGATGGAAGACCGCCTGGGAATACCAGGTGCTGTAAGCTTTTTGTCCCAGTAGAGCGTGCTCTTGTGTCATGGAGCAATTGCCTTTTATTTATCACCCTAATAATATCATGGATTGTTATTGGACTAAATGCAGTTTGTGTGTGCTGCCCTGCCCTGCCCTGCCCTGATCAAATCAAATAATGGACATTGCGTTTCCCTCAAAATGTAGGCAGTACATACAGCCTTTGTTTTTAGTCTAGGAGACTGTCAATGTCTGTAGTCCATTAGGGCACTATAAAATCACTTCAATGTTTTGCCTGATTCCGTTAATTCCCAAGTTCCCTTTTCTCCGTTTAGATTTCCCCGTTGACCGTTTGTCCCTGTTTTGGCAGGTTTTCGCTCTCAAAAGTACACCTTTTTAATAGCAAAACAGCACAATTGGATGTTCTATGTCCACAACAATGTTTAAACCCTATCAGGTGACCATTTTTGAGGTCTGGGAAAAATGGAAGACATTTAGATTTTGGGGTGTAGTTACCCTTAAATGCAAGCGTGCACCAGGAAGAGACCTTTGTTTGGTTAAGCGGTGTTGCTGTAGGACAAATGGCCACTGGAGTGATGCAAATGATCACGGTATAATTCTGCCAGGCAGGCATAGGCTACTTTGTAGTTAACATTTACTTGCGAAGGTTTTGGGGGAAAGCCATTCCTTCCCTACCAGAAGAAGGTTATCATTAGCATCATCGCTAACGGCTACACAAAGTGTAGACATACGCGCGCACCGCACACATGCACACAGACAGGGGCATTCCTGTGCCCTTTCAGAAAGTTCATGGAAATACCAATCACTGATGCATTTTGTTCATGTCTTATGATTGGCTTGGGCAAATGAATGCGTTTTCTAACAAGTTGAATAGATTTAGTTGATTTCCTACTAAGTTCAATAAATGTTTGAATATTGTTGAATTTGGGTTTAATGTCTGGATTCCGTGATTCGGTCCGCAACGCCTATTTTATAGGGCCCTAGTCCATGAACTTGTCATAAGTCAACATAGGATATGCCCCCCCCCCCCCCCCCCCCCCCACAAGACT
>NW_028160386.1:95000-97500 GCF_964263955.1 Coregonus lavaretus | reverse complement strand
TATATATATCTTGGAAATGTAAGCAAGGTTTGAGCTTCTTCAGTCTGTGTCATAAAGTGGATACTTTTCTGTGTCTCGTTCAGAGTGAGTGACACATTGACTTTATATAGTGTACCAAGAGTTGTTCCCTCGCTTACGGCCATACCAGCCTGAATACGCCCGATCTCGTCAGATCTCGGAAGCTAAGCAGGTTTAGGGCTGGTTAGTACTTGGATGGGGGACCACCTTGGAATACCAGTTGCTGTAAAAGCATGTAAGAAGCTATGACGTGGACTGATAATCTGCGTTATAGGCTGAGATGTGAAGATGTGAAATATGAAGATATGATATGGAAAAAATAAGCTGTGAAGCTATGAGATGTGAAATATGAAGCTATGATATGTAAAAAATAAGCTGTGAAGCTATGAGATGGGAAATATGAAGCTATGATATGTAAAAAGAAGCTGTGAAGCTATGAGATGTGAAGAAGTGATGTGAAATATGAAGCTATGATATGTAAAAAAGAAGCTGTGAAGCTATGAGATGTGAAGAAGTGATGTGAAATATGAAGCTATGATATGAAAAAATAAGCTGTGAAGCGATGGGATGTGAAATATGAAGCTATGATATGTAAAAAAAAAAAAAAAAAAAGAAAAAAAAAAAAAAAAATAATAATAATAATAAAAAAAAAAAAAAAAAAAGCTGTGAAGCTATGAGATGTGAAGAAATGATGTGAAATATGAAGCTATGATATGTAAAAAGAAGCTGTGAAGCTATGATATGATGTGAAGATGTGAAATATGAAGCTATGATATAAAGATGGGTTAATTTAAAAAAAAAAATAAAAAAAAAAAAATACGCCTGATCTGGTCCGATCTCGGAAGCTAAGCAGGGTCGGGCCTGGTTAGTACTTGGATGGGAGACCGCCAGGGAATACCAGGTGCTGTAAGCTATTTGTCCCAGTAGAGCGTGCTCTTGTGTCATGGAGCAATTGCCTTTTATTTATCACCCTAATAATATCATGGATTGTTATTGGACTAAATGCAGTTTGTGTGTGCTGCCCTGCCCTGCCCTGCCCTGCCCTGATCAAATCAAATAATGGACATTGCGTTTCCCTCAAAATGTAGGCAGTACATACAGCCTTTGTTTTTAGTCTAGGAGACTGTCAATGTCTGTAGTCCATTAGGGCACTATAAAATCCCTTCAATGTTTTGCCTGATTCCGTTAATTCCCAAGTTCCCTTTTCTCCGTTTAGATTTCCCCGTTGACCGTTTGTCCCTGTTTTGGCAGGTTTTCGCTCTCAAAAGTACACCTTTTTAATAGCAAAACAGCACAATTGGATGTTCTATGTCCACAACAATGTTTAAACCCTATCAGGTGACCATTTTTGAGGTCTGGGAAAAATGGAAGACATTTAGATTTTGGGGTGTAGTTACCCTTAAATGCAAGCGTGCACCAGGAAGAGACCTTTGTTTGGTTAAGCGGTGTTGCTGTAGGACAAATGGCCACTGGAGTGATGCAAATGATCACGGTATAATTCTGCCAGGCAGGCATAGGCTACTTTGTAGTTAACATTTACTTGCGAAGGTTTTGGGGGAAAGCCATTCCTTCCCTACCAGAAGAAGGTTATCATTAGCATCATCGCTAACGGCTACACAAAGTGTAGACATACGCGCGCACCGCACACATGCACACAGACAGGGGCATTCCTGTGCCCTTTCAGAAAGTTCATGGAAATACCAATCACTGATGCATTTTGTTCATGTCTTATGATTGGCTTGGGCAAATTAATATGTTTTCTAACAAGTTGAATAGATTTAGTTGATTTCCTACTAAGTTCAATAAATGTTTGAATATTGTTGAATTTGGGTTTAATGTCTGGATTCCGTGATTCGGTCCGCAACGCCTATTTTATAGGGCCCTAGTCCATGAACTTTTCATAAGTCAACATAGGATATGCCCTCTTCCACCCCCACAAGACTCAATATATATATATATATATATATATATATATATATATATATATATATATATATATATATCTTGGAAATGTAAGCAAGGTTTGAGCTTCTTCAGTCTGTGTCATAAAGTGGATACTTTTCTGTGTCTCGTTCAGAGTGAGTGACACATTGACTTTATATAGTGTACCAAGAGTTGTTCCCTCGCTTACGGCCATACCAGCCTGAATACGCCCGATCTCGTCCGATCTCGGAAGCTAAGCAGGGTCGGGCCTGGTTAGTACTTGGATGGGAGACCGCCTGGGAATACCAGGTGCTGTAAGCTTTTTGTCCCAGTAGAGCGTGCTCTTGTGTCATGGAGCAATTGCCTTTTATTTATCACCCTAATAATATCATGGATTGTTATTGGACTAAATGCAGTTTGTGTGTGCTGCCCTGCCCTGCCCTGCCCTGCCCTGCCCTGCCCTGATCAAATCAAATAATGGACATTGCGTTTCCCTCAAAATGTAGGCAGTACATACAGCCTTTGTTTTTAGTCTAGGAGACTGTCAATGTCTGTAGTC
>NW_028160386.1:67500-70000 GCF_964263955.1 Coregonus lavaretus | reverse complement strand
AAGATGTGAAATATGAAGATATGATATGGAAAAAATAAGCTGTGAAGCTATGAGATGTGAAATATGAAGCTATGATATGTAAAAATAAGCTGTGAAGCTATGAGATGTGAAATATGAAGCTATGATATGTAAAAAGAAGCTGTGAAGCTATGAGATGTGAAGAAGTGATGTGAAATATGAAGCTATGATATGTAAAAAGAAGCTGTGAAGCTATGAGATGTGAAGAAGTGATGTGAAATATGAAGCTATGATATGTAAAAAATAAGCTGTGAAGCTATGAGATGTGAAATATGAAGCTATGATATGTAAAAAAAGAAGCTGTGAAGAAATGATGTGAAATATGAAGCTATGATATGTAAAAAGAAGCTGTGGAGCTATGATATGATGTGAAATATGAAGCTATGATATAAAGATGGGTTAATTTAAAAAAAAAAAAAAAAAAAAATACGCCCGATCTCGTCCGATCTCGGAAGCTAAGCAGGGTCGGGCCTGGTTAGTACTTGGATGGGAGACCGCCTGGGAATACCAGGTGCTGTAAGCTTTTTGTCCCAGTAGAGCGTGCTCTTGTGTCATGGAGCAATTGCCTTTTATTTATCACCCTAATAATATCATGGATTGTTATTGGACTAAATGCAGTTTGTGTGTGCTGCCCTGCCCTGCCCTGCCCTGCCCTGATCAAATCAAATAATGGACATTGCGTTTCCCTCAAAATGTAGGCAGTACATACAGCCTTTGTTTTTAGTCTAGGAGACTGTCAATGTCTGTAGTCCATTAGGGCACTATAAAATCCCTTCAATGTTTTGCCTGATTCTGTTAATTCCCAAGTTCCCTTTTCTCCGTTTAGATTTCCCCGTTGACCGTTTGTCCCTGTTTTGGCAGGTTTTCGCTCTCAAAAGTACACCTTTTTAATAGCAAAACAGCACAATTGGATGTTCTATGTCCACAACAATGTTTAAACCCTATCAGGTGACCATTTTTGAGGTCTGGGAAAAATGGAAGACATTTAGATTTTGGGGTGTAGTTACCCTTAAATGCAAGCGTGCACCAGGAAGAGACCTTTGTTTGGTTAAGCGGTGTTGCTGTAGGACAAATGGCCACTGGAGTGATGCAAATGATCACGGTATAATTCTGCCAGGCAGGCATAGGCTACTTTGTAGTTAACATTTACTTGCGAAGGTTTTGGGGGAAAGCCATTCCTTCCCTACCAGAAGAAGGTTATCATTAGCATCATCGCTAACAGCTACACAAAGTGTAGACATACGCGCGCACCGCACACATGCACACAGACAGGGGCATTCCTGTGCCCTTTCAGAAAGTTCATGGAAATACCAATCACTGATGCATTTTGTTCATGTCTTATGATTGGCTTGGGCAAATTAATATGTTTTCTAACAAGTTGAATAGATTTAGTTGATTTCCTACTAAGTTCAATAAATGTTTGAATATTGTTGAATTTGGGTTTAATGTCTGGATTCCGTGATTCGGTCCGCAACGCCTATTTTATAGGGCCCTAGTCCATGAACTTGTCATAAGTCAACATAGGATATGCCCTCTTCCACCCCCACAAGACTCAAATATATATATATATATCTTGGAAATGTAAGCAAGGTTTGAGCTTCTTCAGTCTGTGTCATAAAGTGGATACTTTTCTGTGTCTCGTTCAGAGTGAGTGACACATTGACTTTATATAGTGTACCAAGAGTTGATCCCTCGCTTACGGCCATACCAGCCTGAATACGCCCGATCTCGTCCGATCTCGGAAGCTAAGCAGGGTTGGGCCTGGTTAGTACTTGGATGGGAGACCGCCTGGGAATACCAGGTGCTGTAAGCTTTTTGTCCCAGTAGAGCGTGCTCTTGTGTCATGGAGCAATTGCCTTTTATTTATCACCCTAATAATATCATGGATTGTTATTGGACTAAATGCAGTTTGTGTGTGCTGCCCTGCCCTGCCCTGCCCTGATCAAATAAAAAAATGGACATTGCGTTTCCCTCAAAATGTAGGCAGTACATACAGCCTTTGTTTTTAGTCTAGGAGACTGTCAATGTCTGTAGTCCATTAGGGCACTATAAAATCCCTTCAATGTTTTGCCTGATTCTGTTAATTCCCAAGTTCCCTTTTCTCCGTTTAGATTTCCCCGTTGACCGTTTGTCCCTGTTTTGGCAGGTTTTCGCTCTCAAAAGTACACCTTTTTAATAGCAAAACAGCACAATTGGATGTTCTATGTCCACAACAATGTTTAAACCCTATCAGGTGACCATTTTTGAGGTCTGGGAAAAATGGAAGACATTTAGATTTTGGGGTGTAGTTACCCTTAAATGCAAGCGTGCACCAGGAAGAGACCTTTGTTTGGTTAAGCGGTGTTGCTGTAGGACAAATGGCCACTGGAGTGATGCAAATGATCACGGTATAATTCTGCCAGGCAGGCATAGGCTACTTTGTAGTTAACATTTACTTGCGAAGGTTTTGGGGGAAAGCCATTCCTTCCCTACCAGAAGAAGG
>NW_028160386.1:37500-62500 GCF_964263955.1 Coregonus lavaretus | reverse complement strand
GTTAAGCGGTGTTGCTGTAGGACAAATGGCCACTGGAGTGATGCAAATGATCACGGTATAATTCTGCCAGGCAGGCATAGGCTACTTTGTAGTTAACATTTACTTGCGAAGGTTTTGGGGGAAAGCCATTCCTTCCCTACCAGAAGAAGGTTATCATTAGCATCATCGCTAACGGCTACACAAAGTGTAGACATACGCGCGCACCGCACACATGCACACAGACAGGGGCATTCCTGTGCCCTTTCAGAAAGTTCATGGAAATACCAATCACTGATGCATTTTGTTCATGTCTTATGATTGGCTTGGGCAAATTAATATGTTTTCTAACAAGTTGAATAGATTTAGTTGATTTCCTACTAAGTTCAATAAATGTTTGAATATTGTTGAATTTGGGTTTAATGTCTGGATTCCGTGATTCGGTCCGCAACGCCTATTTTATAGGGCCCTAGTCCATGAACTTGTCATAAGTCAACATAGGATATGCCCTCTTCCACCCCCACAAGACTCAAATATATATATATATATCTTGGAAATGTAAGCAAGGTTTGAGCTTCTTCAGTCTGTGTCATAAAGTGGATACTTTTCTGTGTCTCGTTCAGAGTGAGTGACACATTGACTTTATATAGTGTACCAAGAGTTGTTCTCTCGCTTACGGCCATACCAGCCTGAATACGCCTGATCTGGTCCGATCTTGGAAGCTAAGCAGGGTCGGGCCTGGTTAGTACTTGGATGGGAGACCGCCTGGGAATACCAGGTGCTGTAAGCTTTTTGTCCCAGTAGAGCGTGCTCTTGTGTCATGGAGCAATTGCCTTTTATTTATCACCCTAATAATATCATGGATTGTTATTGGACTAAATGCAGTTTGTGTGTGCTGCCCTGCCCTGCCCTGCCCTGATCAAATAAAATAATGGACATTGCGTTTCCCTCAAAATGTAGGCAGTACATACAGCCTTTGTTTTTAGTCTAGGAGACTGTCAATGTCTGTAGTCCATTAGGGCACTATAAAATCCCTTCAATGTTTTGCCTGATTCTGTTAATTCCCAAGTTCCCTTTTCTCCGTTTAGATTTCCCCGTTGACCGTTTGTCCCTGTTTTGGCAGGTTTTCGCTCTCAAAAGTACACCTTTTTAATAGCAAAACAGCACAATTGGATGTTCTATGTCCACAACAATGTTTAAACCCTATCAGGTGACCATTTTTGAGGTCTGGGAAAAATGGAAGACATTTAGATTTTGGGGTGTAGTTACCCTTAAATGCAAGCGTGCACCAGGAAGAGACCTTTGTTTGGTTAAGCGGTGTTGCTGTAGGACAAATGGCCACTGGAGTGATGCAAATGATCACGGTATAATTCTGCCAGGCAGGCATAGGCTACTTTGTAGTTAACATTTACTTGCGAAGGTTTTGGGGGAAAGCCATTCCTTCCCTACCAGAAGAAGGTTATCATTAGCATCATCGCTAACGGCTACACAAAGTGTAGACATACGCGCGCACCGCACACATGCACACAGACAGGGGCATTCCTGTGCCCTTTCAGAAAGTTCATGGAAATACCAATCACTGATGCATTTTGTTCATGTCTTATGATTGGCTTGGGCAAATTAATATGTTTTCTAACAAGTTGAATAGATTTAGTTGATTTCCTACTAAGTTCAATAAATGTTTGAATATTGTTGAATTTGGGTTTAATGTCTGGATTCCGTGATTCGGTCCGCAACGCCTATTTTATAGGGCCCTAGTCCATGAACTTGTCATAAGTCAACATAGGATATGCCCTCTTCCACCCCCACAAGACTCAAATATATATATATATATCTTGGAAATGTAAGCAAGGTTTGAGCTTCTTCAGTCTGTGTCATAAAGTGGATACTTTTCTGTGTCTCGTTCAGAGTGAGTGACACATTGACTTTATATAGTGTACCAAGAGTTGTTCCCTCGCTTACGGCCATACCAGCCTGAATACGCCCGATCTCGTCCGATCTCGGAAGCTAAGCAGGGTCGGGCCTGGTTAGTACTTGGAAGGGAGACCGCCTGGGAATACCAGGTGATGTAAGCTTTTTGTCCCAGTAGAGCGTGCTCTTGTGTCATGGAGCAATTGCCTTTTATTTATCACCCTAATAATATCATGGATTGTTATTGGACTAAATGCAGTTTGTGTGTGCTGCCCTGCCCTGCCCTGCCCTGATCAAATAAAATAATGGACATTGCGTTTCCCTCAAAATGTAGGCAGTACATACAGCCTTTGTTTTTAGTCTAGGAGACTGTCAATGTCTGTAGTCCATTAGGGCACTATAAAATCCCTTCAATGTTTTGCCTGATTCTGTTAATTCCCAAGTTCCCTTTTCTCCGTTTAGATTTCCCCGTTGACCGTTTGTCCCTGTTTTGGCAGGTTTTCGCTCTCAAAAGTACACCTTTTTAATAGCAAAACAGCACAATTGGATGTTCTATGTCCACAACAATGTTTAAACCCTATCAGGTGACCATTTTTGAGGTCTGGGAAAAATGGAAGACATTTAGATTTTGGGGTGTAGTTACCCTTAAATGCAAGCGTGCACCAGGAAGAGACCTTTGTTTGGTTAAGCGGTGTTGCTGTAGGACAAATGGCCACTGGAGTGATGCAAATGATCACGGTATAATTCTGCCAGGCAGGCATAGGCTACTTTGTAGTTAACATTTACTTGCGAAGGTTTTGGGGGAAAGCCATTCCTTCCCTACCAGAAGAAGGTTATCATTAGCATCATCGCTAACGGCTACACAAAGTGTAGACATACGCGCGCACCGCACACATGCACACAGACAGGGGCATTCCTGTGCCCTTTCAGAAAGTTCATGGAAATACCAATCACTGATGCATTTTGTTCATGTCTTATGATTGGCTTGGGCAAATTAATATGTTTTCTAACAAGTTGAATAGATTTAGTTGATTTCCTACTAAGTTCAATAAATGTTTGAATATTGTTGAATTTGGGTTTAATGTCTGGATTCCGTGATTCGGTCCGCAACGCCTATTTTATAGGGCCCTAGTCCATGAACTTGTCATAAGTCAACATAGGATATGCCCTCTTCCACCCCCACAAGACTCAAATATATATATATATATCTTGGAAATGTAAGCAAGGTTTGAGCTTCTTCAGTCTGTGTCATAAAGTGGATACTTTTCTGTGTCTCGTTCAGAGTGAGTGACACATTGACTTTATATAGTGTACCAAGAGTTGTTCCCTCGCTTACGGCCATACCAGCCTGAATACGCCAGATCTCGTCCGATCTCGGAAGCTAAGCAGGGTTTGGCCTGGTTAGTACTTGGATGGGAGACCGCCTGGGAATATCAGGTGCTGTAAGCTTTTTGTCCCAGTAGAGCGTGCTCTTGTGTCATGGAGCAATTGCCTTTTATTTATCACCCTAATAATATCATGGATTGTTATTGGACTAAATGCAGTTTGTGTGTGCTGCCCTGCCCTGCCCTGCCCTGATCAAATCAAATAATGGACATTGCGTTTCCCTCAAAATGTAGGCAGTACATACAGCCTTTGTTTTTAGTCTAGGAGACTGTCAATGTCTGTAGTCCATTAGGGCACTATAAAATCCCTTCAATGTTTTGCCTGATTCTGTTAATTCCCAAGTTCCCTTTTCTCCGTTTAGATTTCCCCGTTGACCGTTTGTCCCTGTTTTGGCAGGTTTTCGCTCTCAAAAGTACACCTTTTTAATAGCAAAACAGCACAATTGGATGTTCTATGTCCACAACAATGTTTAAACCCTATCAGGTGACCATTTTTGAGGTCTGGGAAAAATGGAAGACATTTAGATTTTGGGGTGTAGTTACCCTTAAATGCAAGCGTGCACCAGGAAGAGACCTTTGTTTGGTTAAGCGGTGTTGCTGTAGGACAAATGGCCACTGGAGTGATGCAAATGATCACGGTATAATTCTGCCAGGCAGGCATAGGCTACTTTGTAGTTAACATTTACTTGCGAAGGTTTTGGGGGAAAGCCATTCCTTCCCTACCAGAAGAAGGTTATCATTAGCATCATCGCTAACGGCTACACAAAGTGTAGACATACGCGCGCACCGCACACATGCACACAGACAGGGGCATTCCTGTGCCCTTTCAGAAAGTTCATGGAAATACCAATCACTGATGCATTTTGTTCATGTCTTATGATTGGCTTGGGCAAATTAATATGTTTTCTAACAAGTTGAATAGATTTAGTTGATTTCCTACTAAGTTCAATAAATGTTTGAATATTGTTGAATTTGGGTTTAATGTCTGGATTCCGTGATTCGGTCCGCAACGCCTATTTTATAGGGCCCTAGTCCATGAACTTGTCATAAGTCAACATAGGATATGCCCTCTTCCACCCCCACAAGACTCAAATATATATATATATATCTTGGAAATGTAAGCAAGGTTTGAGCTTCTTCAGTCTGTGTCATAAAGTGGATACTTTTCTGTGTCTCGTTCAGAGTGAGTGACACATTGACTTTATATAGTGTACCAAGAGTTGTTCCCTCGCTTACGGCCATACCAGCCTGAATACGCCAGATCTCGTCCGATCTTGGAAGCTAAGCAGGGTTTGGCCTGGTTAGTACTTGGATGGGAGACCGCCTGGGAATATCAGGTGCTGTAAGCTTTTTGTCCCAGTAGAGCGTGCTCTTGTGTCATGGAGCAATTGCCTTTTATTTATCACCCTAATAATATCATGGATTGTTATTGGACTAAATGCAGTTTGTGTGTGCTGCCCTGCCCTGCCCTGCCCTGATCAAATCAAATAATGGACATTGCGTTTCCCTCAAAATGTAGGCAGTACATACAGCCTTTGTTTTTAGTCTAGGAGACTGTCAATGTCTGTAGTCCATTAGGGCACTATAAAATCCCTTCAATGTTTTGCCTGATTCTGTTAATTCCCAAGTTCCCTTTTCTCCGTTTAGATTTCCCCGTTGACCGTTTGTCCCTGTTTTGGCAGGTTTTCGCTCTCAAAAGTACACCTTTTTAATAGCAAAACAGCACAATTGGATGTTCTATGTCCACAACAATGTTTAAACCCTATCAGGTGACCATTTTTGAGGTCTGGGAAAAATGGAAGACATTTAGATTTTGGGGTGTAGTTACCCTTAAATGCAAGCGTGCACCAGGAAGAGACCTTTGTTTGGTTAAGCGGTGTTGCTGTAGGACAAATGGCCACTGGAGTGATGCAAATGATCACGGTATAATTCTGCCAGGCAGGCATAGGCTACTTTGTAGTTAACATTTACTTGCGAAGGTTTTGGGGGAAAGCCATTCCTTCCCTACCAGAAGAAGGTTATCATTAGCATCATCGCTAACGGCTACACAAAGTGTAGACATACGCGCGCACCGCACACATGCACACAGACAGGGGCATTCCTGTGCCCTTTCAGAAAGTTCATGGAAATACCAATCACTGATGCATTTTGTTCATGTCTTATGATTGGCTTGGGCAAATTAATATGTTTTCTAACAAGTTGAATAGATTTAGTTGATTTCCTACTAAGTTCAATAAATGTTTGAATATTGTTGAATTTGGGTTTAATGTCTGGATTCCGTGATTCGGTCCGCAACGCCTATTTTATAGGGCCCTAGTCCATGAACTTGTCATAAGTCAACATAGGATATGCCCTCTTCCACCCCCACAAGACTCAAATATATATATATATATCTTGGAAATGTAAGCAAGGTTTGAGCTTCTTCAGTCTGTGTCATAAAGTGGATACTTTTCTGTGTCTCGTTCAGAGTGAGTGACACATTGACTTTATATAGTGTACCAAGAGTTGTTCCCTCGCTTACGGCCATACCAGCCTGAATACGCCCGATCTCGTCCGATCTCGGAAGCTAAGCAGGGTCGGGCCTGGTTAGTACTTGGAAGGGAGACCGCCTGGGAATACCAGGTGATGTAAGCTTTTTGTCCCAGTAGAGCGTGCTCTTGTGTCATGGAGCAATTGCCTTTTATTTATCACCCTAATAATATCATGGATTGTTATTGGACTAAATGCAGTTTGTGTGTGCTGCCCTGCCCTGCCCTGCCCTGATCAAATCAAATAATGGACATTGCGTTTCCCTCAAAATGTAGGCAGTACATACAGCCTTTGTTTTTAGTCTAGGAGACTGTCAATGTCTGTAGTCCATTAGGGCACTATAAAATCCCTTCAATGTTTTGCCTGATTCTGTTAATTCCCAAGTTCCCTTTTCTCCGTTTAGATTTCCCCGTTGACCGTTTGTCCCTGTTTTGGCAGGTTTTCGCTCTCAAAAGTACACCTTTTTAATAGCAAAACAGCACAATTGGATGTTCTATGTCCACAACAATGTTTAAACCCTATCAGGTGACCATTTTTGAGGTCTGGGAAAAATGGAAGACATTTAGATTTTGGGGTGTAGTTACCCTTAAATGCAAGCGTGCACCAGGAAGAGACCTTTGTTTGGTTAAGCGGTGTTGCTGTAGGACAAATGGCCACTGGAGTGATGCAAATGATCACGGTATAATTCTGCCAGGCAGGCATAGGCTACTTTGTAGTTAACATTTACTTGCGAAGGTTTTGGGGGAAAGCCATTCCTTCCCTACCAGAAGAAGGTTATCATTAGCATCATCGCTAACGGCTACACAAAGTGTAGACATACGCGCGCACCGCACACATGCACACAGACAGGGGCATTCCTGTGCCCTTTCAGAAAGTTCATGGAAATACCAATCACTGATGCATTTTGTTCATGTCTTATGATTGGCTTGGGCAAATTAATATGTTTTCTAACAAGTTGAATAGATTTAGTTGATTTCCTACTAAGTTCAATAAATGTTTGAATATTGTTGAATTTGGGTTTAATGTCTGGATTCCGTGATTCGGTCCGCAACGCCTATTTTATAGGGCCCTAGTCCATGAACTTGTCATAAGTCAACATAGGATATGCCCTCTTCCACCCCCACAAGACTCAAATATATATATATATATCTTGGAAATGTAAGCAAGGTTTGAGCTTCTTCAGTCTGTGTCATAAAGTGGATACTTTTCTGTGTCTCGTTCAGAGTGAGTGACACATTGACTTTATATAGTGTACCAAGAGTTGTTCCCTCGCTTACGGCCATACCAGCCTGAATACGCCAGATCTCGTCCGATCTTGGAAGCTAAGCAGGGTTTGGCCTGGTTAGTACTTGGATGGGAGACCGCCTGGGAATATCAGGTGCTGTAAGCTTTTTGTCCCAGTAGAGCGTGCTCTTGTGTCATGGAGCAATTGCCTTTTATTTATCACCCTAATAATATCATGGATTGTTATTGGACTAAATGCAGTTTGTGTGTGCTGCCCTGCCCTGCCCTGCCCTGATCAAATCAAATAATGGACATTGCGTTTCCCTCAAAATGTAGGCAGTACATACAGCCTTTGTTTTTAGTCTAGGAGACTGTCAATGTCTGTAGTCCATTAGGGCACTATAAAATCCCTTCAATGTTTTGCCTGATTCTGTTAATTCCCAAGTTCCCTTTTCTCCGTTTAGATTTCCCCGTTGACCGTTTGTCCCTGTTTTGGCAGGTTTTCGCTCTCAAAAGTACACCTTTTTAATAGCAAAACAGCACAATTGGATGTTCTATGTCCACAACAATGTTTAAACCCTATCAGGTGACCATTTTTGAGGTCTGGGAAAAATGGAAGACATTTAGATTTTGGGGTGTAGTTACCCTTAAATGCAAGCGTGCACCAGGAAGAGACCTTTGTTTGGTTAAGCGGTGTTGCTGTAGGACAAATGGCCACTGGAGTGATGCAAATGATCACGGTATAATTCTGCCAGGCAGGCATAGGCTACTTTGTAGTTAACATTTACTTGCGAAGGTTTTGGGGGAAAGCCATTCCTTCCCTACCAGAAGAAGGTTATCATTAGCATCATCGCTAACGGCTACACAAAGTGTAGACATACGCGCGCACCGCACACATGCACACAGACAGGGGCATTCCTGTGCCCTTTCAGAAAGTTCATGGAAATACCAATCACTGATGCATTTTGTTCATGTCTTATGATTGGCTTGGGCATATTAATATGTTTTCTAACAAGTTGAATAGATTTAGTTGATTTCCTACTAAGTTCAATAAATGTTTGAATATTGTTGAATTTGGGTTTAATGTCTGGATTCCGTGATTCGGTCCGCAACGCCTATTTTATAGGGCCCTAGTCCATGAACTTGTCATAAGTCAACATAGGATATGCCCTCTTCCACCCCCACAAGACTCAAATATATATATATATATCTTGGAAATGTAAGCAAGGTTTGAGCTTCTTCAGTCTGTGTCATAAAGTGGATACTTTTCTGTGTCTCGTTCAGAGTGAGTGACACATTGACTTTATATAGTGTACCAAGAGTTGTTCCCTCGCTTACGGCCATACCAGCCTGAATACGCCCGATCTCGTCCGATCTCGGAAGCTAAGCAGGGTCGGGCCTGGTTAGTACTTGGATGGGAGACCGCCTGGGAATACCAGGTGATGTAAGCTTTTTGTCCCAGTAGAGCGTGCTCTTGTGTCATGGAGCAATTGCCTTTTATTTATCACCCTAATAATATCATGGATTGTTATTGGACTAAATGCAGTTTGTGTGTGCTGCCCTGCCCTGCCCTGCCCTGATCAAATCAAATAATGGACATTGCGTTTCCCTCAAAATGTAGGCAGTACATACAGCCTTTGTTTTTAGTCTAGGAGACTGTCAATGTCTGTAGTCCATTAGGGCACTATAAAATCCCTTCAATGTTTTGCCTGATTCTGTTAATTCCCAAGTTCCCTTTTCTCCGTTTAGATTTCCCCGTTGACCGTTTGTCCCTGTTTTGGCAGGTTTTCGCTCTCAAAAGTACACCTTTTTAATAGCAAAACAGCACAATTGGATGTTCTATGTCCACAACAATGTTTAAACCCTATCAGGTGACCATTTTTGAGGTCTGGGAAAAATGGAAGACATTTAGATTTTGGGGTGTAGTTACCCTTAAATGCAAGCGTGCACCAGGAAGAGACCTTTGTTTGGTTAAGCGGTGTTGCTGTAGGACAAATGGCCACTGGAGTGATGCAAATGATCACGGTATAATTCTGCCAGGCAGGCATAGGCTACTTTGTAGTTAACATTTACTTGCGAAGGTTTTGGGGGAAAGCCATTCCTTCCCTACCAGAAGAAGGTTATCATTAGCATCATCGCTAACGGCTACACAAAGTGTAGACATACGCGCGCACCGCACACATGCACACAGACAGGGGCATTCCTGTGCCCTTTCAGAAAGTTCATGGAAATACCAATCACTGATGCATTTTGTTCATGTCTTATGATTGGCTTGGGCAAATGAATATGTTTTCTAACAAGTTGAATAGATTTAGTTGATTTCCTACTAAGTTCAATAAATGTTTGAATATTGTTGAATTTGGGTTTAATGTCTGGATTCCGTGATTCGGTCCGCAACGCCTATTTTATAGGGCCCTAGTCCATGAACTTGTCATAAGTCAACATAGGATATGCCCTCTTCCACCCCCACAAGACTCAAATATATATATATATATCTTGGAAATGTAAGCAAGGTTTGAGCTTCTTCAGTCTGTGTCATAAAGTGGATACTTTTCTGTGTCTCGTTCAGAGTGAGTGACACATTGACTTTATATAGTGTACCAAGAGTTGTTCCCTCGCTTACGGCCATACCAGCCTGAATACGCCCATCCTGATTGGAGAAGTGACGACAGGTGCGAGGTTTGAGCTGTGAGTGAGTGTTTGCTGAAGAGTGTTTGTGAGAGAGCTATTTTTGTTAATTAATTGGATTTCGAAATATATTTTTTGTTTTAGTTTTTCCCCCTTGCAGTTTTTCTGCTTGGGGGAGAGTTTTTTTGAAGCACTATGACGGACAACATGGAAACGACAAACGGAATGGACAAAGACAATGAAAGGGCGAAACGGAAGAAAAATGAAGATAAAGAAGGAAGGAAATATGGCAAAGAATACACGGTGGCAATTGAGTTGGAAGGAGATGACAAGGTGACGACAATGGAACTACTACGAGCAATTAAGGAGGCGTGTGGAGAGGTGGTGGGATGCCGAATGAAAGGAGAAAAGAAGTATGAAATTACGATGAGAAATGGAAAAGGAAAAGAACGTTTAATGGATGGAATACGGATAAAGGACACCAGGATTGTGGCGAGAGATGTTAATGTGAAGGAATTGGTGGTGTCTTTTATGAATCTCCCAGTATATGTAGAAGATAGTGAGATACTGGACAAGCTGATTAGATGGGGAGTGGAAGCCGTTTCGGAGATAAGGAGGAGAGTTTGGCCAGGAACGGAGGTGGCTGATGGGACACGATTCTGCAAAGTCAAGTTCACAGAAAAAGTGACATCATTGCCTTACTCTACAAGAATTGAGACGTTGGAGGGAGCAGAATATTTTAGGGTCCTTCATGACAATCAGGTCAGAGTGTGTCGGTTGTGTATTCAACCCGGGCACATAGTTAAAGACTGCCCTGAATTTAAGTGTTTCAAATGTGGCAAGCAAGGACACTATGTGAGAGAATGTGTTGGAGAGAGGGAAAGGAATTTCTGTGGTGGATGCAGAAAGAGATTGGCGGAGTGCAACTGTGGAGAGGATAAGGCTGAAGAGGGGAGTCAAGCACTATTCGAGGAAGAAGTTGTATTGTCGCAAGAAGGAGAAGAAGATGGAGGAGAGGACGTGGTGGAGAGTGGAGAGACGGAGGAAGGAAGAAGGGAGAAGGACCAGAAGATGAATGAAATTGGGAGTAGTATGGACTCAGAAATAAGAAGAGGGAGTTTTCAGGAGGAGGGGGGGAGTGGACTGGGGGGAAGCACGGGGGACTCACAGGTTTTGGGGGATAGCCCAGTACTAACAAGTACCTCGGGGGGTGAAGAAATGGAGAGAGGTTCGAGTTTGAGAACAATAACAGAAACGACAACGACGGCTATAAATGAGACGGAGATGAACACGGGGAGCACAACGATGACAATACCAGAGACGGAGATGAACATGGGGAGCACAACGGATGAGGGTGACAAGAAGTTGAGTTGGATGGATAACATGGACTTGGAGGAGATATCGGACACGGACGATGGAGAAAAGATTGAAAGAACGAGGGAAGGATACAGGAAGAGGAAAGCCGGGGGAAGAGGGGGAGAGAAAGGGTGGAAGAGGAAAGAAACTGGATAACAGGTAGAGGATAATGAAATTATATTTTATTATTCTATTATTTATTAGAATGGTAAATATAATGTCAATAAATGCAAATGGGTTGAGAACAATGGGAAAATTTAATAGAATAGTACAAATGAAGAATTCAGATATTTTATGTATTCAAGAGACGCACTGGGATAATGCATGTGTTTTAGAAGTAAAAAAAATATGGAGGGATTTTATTTATGTTAACAATGGCAGGGGAAATTCAAGTGGGGTCGCAATTTTATTAAGGAAGGATGTAGTGGAAAATGTGAAGAAGATATATAATGATAATAATGGGAGGATTTTAATTTTGGATTTTGAATATATGAATAGGGTTTTTAGGATTATAAATATTTATGCGCCGAATAATGAGATAGAGCGAAAGAATTTATTTTTAGAATTAGGGAAATGGTGCAAGGGTAACTGTATTTTAGTAGGGGATTTTAATGTTAAAATGAATAGATTAGATATGAAAAGGGGAGCTATTTTTAGAAATGACGTATCTAGGGGGGTCTTAAGGAAGATTATGGTTGAAAACAGTTTGATTGATATATGGAGGGAGGAGAATCCGAACAAGAGAGGAATTTCTAGAAGGCAGGTGGTTTTAGGGGAGTTGAAACAGACGCGAATAGATCTGGTTTTAGTAAATGAGGGTTTAAGGAATTTTATGAAAGAAATTAAGTATGTTTTTACAGCTTTTAGTGATCATGCGGCGGTGGTATTTTCTTGTGGAGTAAGGGCACATACTAAATCTGGTGGGCTGTGGTGTTTAAATAATAGCTTGCTAGAGGAGGAAAATTATATTGAGATGATATCAGAATGTATTGGGAAGGCCAAAAGACAACAGTTAATGGAGGTGAATATGGGGTTGTGGTGGGAGGAGCTGAAAACCAAATGTAAGGAATTGACTATAAAATATGCTGTTAAGAGGAATTATTTTTTGAAAAAGAAGGAGAGGGAACTACGTAAGAAGGTTAAACATGAAGTTGAGTGTATAGAAAAGGATGAAGGTCATGGGGTGGAGGATTATTTACTGGCTAAGGATGCACTTGATGAATATGAGAAGAAGAAATGTAATGCGGCGATTGTAAGGAGTAGAGTGCAATATGCGATAGAGGGGGAAAGGTGTACTTCATTTTTCTTGAATTTAGAAAAAAGAAGACAAGAGAAGATTTATATTACGGAGTTAATTAATGATAAAGGGGAAAAGGTTAATGATTTGGTGGGGATTCTGGATACGGTCGAGAGATATTATGAATGCTTATTTAAAAAAGAACAGGTTAATGATTCCTGTATGGATAAGGTGCTTGAACACGTGGATACTAAGTTAACAGAAGGGGAAAAAAACATGTGTGATGAAGATATGAGTCTAACTGACATTAAGGAGGCCATATTAGATGCTAATTGCAATAGGAGTCCGGGGTCTGATGGCCTAACTGCGGAATTTTATAAATCTTTTGCAGATTTGTTGGCTCCAATTTTAAGAAAACTGTATGAATATATTGAAAAGACTCAAGTGGTGCCAGATTCGCTGGCCACAGGAGTTTTAACCATACTGTATAAAAATAAAGGGAGTCGTGTAAATTTGGATAATTATAGACCATTGACACTTTTAAATTGTGATTATAAGATCTTAGCCAAGGTCTTAGCTAATAGAGTTAAAAAAGTTATGGGAGGAGTAATAGCAGAGACACAAGGATATAGTGTACCAGGGAGGGATATTTCTGACACAGTGGGAACAATAAGGGATGTGATAAAGCATATGGGGGAGGAAGGGGGGTTTGTGATGAGTTTGGATCTAAATAAGGCTTTTGATAGAGTTGATCATTCCTTTTTACTGCGTACACTTGGGAAATTTGGGTTTGGTGAAAGAATGATAGGTTGGATTAGATTATTGAATGGAAATGCAAGGAGCAGAGTAAAATGTAATGGGATTTTAACAGATTCTTTTCCTCTGGAGAGATCTGTTAGGCAGGGATGTCCGTTATCAGCTGCTCTTTATAGTTTATCGGTGGAGCCGCTTGCAGTAATGATTAAAGCAAACAAATTAATTCGAGGTATACGGATACCGGATGGGGGGGAGAGTGTTATACAGCAATATGCGGATGATACTACATGTACTGTGATAGATGTTGAAAGTGTGAAGAATGTAATGGAGTGTTTTGAGGTATATGGCAAGGCATCAGGGGCAAAACTTAATGTTGAAAAATCTGAAATAATGTATGTGGGGATAGATGAAAAAGTGGACTGTGGATTCCCTTTCAAAAAGGCTGAAGGTTATATAAAGACTTTAGGGGTGGTTTTGGGGGTGGATAAAGAAGGGACGAGAGATGAGACATGGACTGGGGTTTTGAATAAAATAAAACATACTCTATCTTATTGGAAGGCAAGAAAACTGTTCTTGAGGGGGAAGGTGGTGGTGATTAATTCTTTGGTGGCATCCAAATGTATCTATGTTCTAGGTTCGTTGGATATGCCACAATGGGTGTTAAAAGAATTCAATGGTTTGGTTACAGATTTCCTATGGGAGGGGAAGGGGACTAGGATTGCAAGGGCAACTCTTATCTCGGATTTAAAGGATGGGGGGTTGAAATTGGTGGATTTGGATGTGAAGAGAAAAGCAATGAGAATAAAAACTGTGCAAAAATACTTATATGGGGAGGTAGATTATGGATGGAAAAGGTTTTTTAAACATTTTTTGTACAGAAGTGGGGGTTGTGAAGAAAGTGGATTATTGATGTCATGGAAGAAGGATATGTTGGAGGGTTTGCCTGAGTTCTATAAAGAGGTGTTCTTGGCATGGGGGGAATTTCTTCCTAAGATTGAGTACACATGTACAAATAAGGACAACATATTTAATCAGCCTGTGTTTTTGAATCCGAAAATAGAGAGTGGGGGGAAGGTGCTGTACAACAAAATGTTCATGAAGGCTGGGTTAATATTGGTAAAAGATTTTCTTTACGAGGTTATACCGGGGTTTTTAAGGGGGCAGGCAATTCTGGATACTGTGTGGGAGGTTGATGATACAGTGGAGAGAAAATTAGTATTGCAGATATACGAAAGAATTAAATTATGCATTCCGGGTGAGTGGATAAAAGTGATAAATGGGGAGGGGGAATATGAGGACTTGTATGTGCTGCCAAGTCTCTATGTGGGTAAAGGATCGGGGAAACAAGTTTTATCAAAAGTAACACAGAAAAGATTGTACAAGTGTATGTTGAAGTCTGTGTGTGTGAGGCCTGCGGCTGAGAGGATGTGGGAAAAAATGTTTATTGATTTGGATGTTTCTTTGATGTGGGAGAATTTGGTTTTGTTTGGGAATAAACGAAATTGTGAGAACATGGATTTTATGATACGGCATAATCGTATATACACAAACATTATTTTACATCAGATAAACCGCGATGTAAGGCGGGAATGTGACGTGTGTATGATGAAGCCAGAGTCTTTGTTGCATTTATTTGTTGAATGTCCAAGTCTGACAGGTTTTTTTAAGGAAGTAAAAATTTTGCTGTGGAGGCACTGGAGAAAAGAGTTTTTAGAAAGTTTTGTATGGGATAGGTTAATATTATTTGGAGTAATGGGGAAATGTTTGGGTGTGAATGTGTACCTGTTGAATATTGTTTTGAGTTTTGTGAGGTATGCAATTTACTGTAGAAGGAATATGAAACATTTTGAAGGGAAAAAGGTGAATGTCTGGGTAATCTTTAAAGCAGGTTTAAGAAAGCAGGTGGAATTAATGTATAATGCAAAACTAGAGAAATTTGAAAGTATGTTTATAAAGGGGAGTACTTTAGTGTCTATGGAGGAGGGAGGAGGGGGAGTTAGGGTTAACTTCTGAAATGGAGTATGTCTAATGTCTATATTAGATTTTTTTGAAAGAATTATTTTGAATATTTTCTTTGTTTATTTTTTTTGATAGGGGGTGGCTTTTATCTGCCTATTTTGTGGGTGGAATTTGTTATGTCTTAGTCATGTCTGAGTTTTTTCTGTATTTTTATTTCTTTGGGTTCTTTGATTTGATAGGGGGTGAATTGTTCACCTGCCTATGTTAGGATAGGGTCTGCTGTATTGTTCATTGTAATATTGTACTGTAAATATTGTAAAAAATTGAATTTTTTGATAATAAAAAGAGAAAAAAAAAAAATACGCCCGATCTCGTCCGATCTCGGAAGCTAAGCAGGGTCGGGCCTGGTTAGTACTTGGATGGGAGACCGCCTGGGAATACCAGGTGCTGTAAGCTTTTTGTCCCAGTAGAGCGTGCTCTTGTGTCATGGAGCAATTGCCTTTTATTTATCACCCTAATAATATCATGGATTGTTATTGGACTAAATGCAGTTTGTGTGTGCTGCCCTGCCCTGCCCTGCCCTGATCAAATAAAATAATGGACATTGCGTTTCCCTCAAAATGTAGGCAGTACATACAGCCTTTGTTTTTAGTCTAGGAGACTGTCAATGTCTGTAGTCCATTAGGGCACTATAAAATCCCTTCAATGTTTTGCCTGATTCTGTTAATTCCCAAGTTCCCTTTTCTCCGTTTAGATTTCCCCGTTGACCGTTTGTCCCTGTTTTGGCAGGTTTTCGCTCTCAAAAGTACACCTTTTTAATAGCAAAACAGCACAATTGGATGTTCTATGTCCACAACAATGTTTAAACCCTATCAGGTGACCATTTTTGAGGTCTGGGAAAAATGGAAGACATTTAGATTTTGGGGTGTAGTTACCCTTAAATGCAAGCGTGCACCAGGAAGAGACCTTTGTTTGGTTAAGCGGTGTTGCTGTAGGACAAATTTACATTTACATTTTAGTCATTTAGCAGACGCTCTTATCCAGAGCGACTTACAGGAGCAATTAGGGTTAAGTGCCTTGCTCAAGGGCACATTAACGTCATTTAGCAGACGCTCTTAGCCAGAGCGACTCGCAAATTGGTGCGTTCACCCTATAGCCAGTGGGATAACCACTTTACAATTTGGGGGGGGGGCCACTGGAGTGATGCAAATGATCACGGTATAATTCTGCCAGGCAGGCATAGGCTACTTTGTAGTTAACATTTACTTGCGAAGGTTTTGGGGGAAAGCCATTCCTTCCCTACCAGAAGAAGGTTATCATTAGCATCATCGCTAACGGCTACACAAAGTGTAGACATACGCGCGCACCGCACACATGCACACAGACAGGGGCATTCCTGTGCCCTTTCAGAAAGTTCATGGAAATACCAATCACTGATGCATTTTGTTCATGTCTTATGATTGGCTTGGGCAAATTAATATGTTTTCTAACAAGTTGAATAGATTTAGTTGATTTCCTACTAAGTTCAATAAATGTTTGAATATTGTTGAATTTGGGTTTAATGTCTGGATTCCGTGATTCGGTCCGCAACGCCTATTTTATAGGGCCCTAGTCCATGAACTTGTCATAAGTCAACATAGGATATGCCCTCTTCCACCCCCACAAGACTCAAATATATATATATATATATATATATATATATATATATATATATATATATATATATATATATATATATCTTGGAAATGTAAGCAAGGTTTGAGCTTCTTCAGTCTGTGTCATAAAGTGGATACTTTTCTGTGTCTCGTTCAGAGTGAGTGACACATTGACTTTATATAGTGTACCAAGAGTTGTTCCCTCGCTTACGGCCATACCAGCCTGAATACGCCCCTTTTTGGAATTTCAGGAAGTGGATGAGCGGCAGGTGTCTGAGTGCTTGAGAGAGGATATCGTTTGTTTGGAGGTTTTTTTGATTTATAAGTTTGAAAGTTTGTGTGTGATTGTAGTTGATTTTCTTTGAAACTTTTTTGTTATTATCCCCCATCGGCGTGAGCTGTTTGGGGGATATTGATTAAAATAACCGGATGGACAACATGGCGTCAACATCAAGAATACAAACGACGACGAGAAAGGACAACAGTGAAATCAGAATTTCAAATGAAGAACTGAAGAAAAGAAAGTATGAGAAGGAACTGACGGTGAACGTGGAAATAATTGGAGAAGGGAAAATAACAACGATGGAATTGCTGAGAGGAATAAGGGAAGTTTGTGGAACAATACTTGGATGTAGAATGAGAGACGGAAATAAGTATGAAATAACAATGTCTCATGTAAAGGGAAAAGAAAGACTAATGGACGGGCTAAAGATAAAGAACTGTCAAATCATGGCTAAAGAGCTAGGGAACGATGAGCTTGTGGTGTCCTTTTTGAACTTGCCTGCATACATTACAGATGGGGAGATATATGAGAAACTAAGAGGCTGGAAAGTGAAGGCGACCACGCCAATCAAGAGGAGGATGTGGCCAGGAACAGACATTGTGGACGGGACGAGATTTTGCAAGGTGAAGTTCACAGACAATGTGCAATCCTTGCCATATTCTACCAAATTTAACACTGTCGAGGGATTTGAATATTTTCGTGTAATCCATGACAATCAAGTGAAGGTATGTAGACTATGTATTCAGCCGGGGCACATACTTAAGGAATGTCCAGAATTCACTTGCCATAAATGTAGTGAACAAGGGCATTATGCCAGAGAATGTTTGAACATAGGTAATGTGTGTGAAATGTGTGACAGACCGAAAGTTAGATGTAGCTGTAAGAAGGGAAAAGATCACTTACTTTTGCAAACAATGGACCTCACTTCTGAGGAAGAGGAGGGGAGTGTGTTTATGGAAGGAGAAAAAGAGAGTGACATGGGGAGTGTGACTTCAGAGACAGTGGCAGATATGCCTGAAGAGCCTGTAATGTCTTCTGGCAAAACACGAGACGCAGTTTTGGTCTCTGCTGCTGACAAGGTGGAACAGCAGCACATGATGGGTGAAATACATACACAGGTAGAGATGGTGCAAGGTGCTTCTCAGGTGCCTGAGCCAGTTTCAAGCGTGTGTAAAAATGACACCAAAGAGCGAGCTGGGTCCACTGAAGTCACTGGCACTGTTAAAGCGCACTTTTCAAAAGGCTTCCCTGCCGCTCCAAATCAGGAGACGGAGGATGAAATAGATAGTGAGGATCATCAGTTGTTTGCAAAAAATAAGAGGTCATTGTCGAAAACTAGGGAGATGATGGGATTTGGAAAAAAGAAAAAGTAGGTTTTGAAAGGACTTGTTTTGCTCTGATTATACCTCTGCACACATTACTAATGATTACAGTCGCATCCCTAAATGGTAACAGTTTGAGAAACATGAGCAAATTTGAGCAGGTTTTAGTGTCTGTTAAGGCAGACATGTTGTGTTTTCAAGAGACCAATTGGACAGATTCCAAAATACAGGAGATTAAGAGTAAATGGTCTGATTTAATTTTTTGTAGTCATGGAAGTGATAAAACATGTGGTGTGGCTATTTTGATAAAAAAACGATGTGGTTCAAAATGTAAAACAAATATATGCTGACAATGATGGCAGACTTATTGCAATTGAATTTGAAGTGCAAAATGTAGTTTTTCGTTTAATCAATGTTTATGCTTCAAACATTGAATCTGAAAGGAGAGAAATGTTTCACAACTTAAAAACACTGTGCTCAGAAAACTGTATATTGATAGGAGACTTTAATGTGAGGTGTAGTAGAATGGATGCCTCTAGTTGTGCTAGATTCAGATATGACTCTTCTAGAAATGCATTATGGAAACTTATGAATGAGGAGAATCTAGTAGATATATGGAGGGCTGAAAATCCAAACAGAAGAGTGTTTTCTAGAAGGCAGGTGGTGCTAAAGGAATTAAAACAAAGCAGAATTGATTTATGTCTAGCAAAACAAGAATTGGTGCAGCATGTTAAGAAGATGTCATATAACTTTACAGCATATAGTGATCACGCAGTAATGTCATTTCAAATGGGTTTTGGTGTGGAGAGGAGAGGGGGAGGTGTCTGGTGTTTAAATGCCAGTCTGTTAAAGGAGGAAGGATATAGAAATGAAATTGTTGAATGTATTAATGATGAAATGTCTAATGTACTGTTAAAAGAGAATGTGTGTTTATGGTGGGAGGAAGTGAAAGGAAAAGTAAAAAACAGGAGTATTAGGTATGCTAGAAATCACAACCGGTTAGATAAGCAGAAAGAAACAATGCTTAGAAATAGGATGTTGCATGAACTTGAAAAGGCTGATACTGATCCAGACTATGATGTTGTGAATTATTTGAAAATCCATGCAGAGCTGGGTCGTTATGAAAAAAAGAAATGTTTGGGTGCTATTGTTAGGAGTAGGGCACAGTACGCTTTGGAGGGAGAGAAATGTACATCCTTTTTTTTGGGGCTTGAAAAAAGAAAACAAACTAAGAGTTACATTGTAGAGTTGGAAAATGAAAAAGGTGTAAAGGTAAACGATTTTGTTGAGATCTTAGATACAGTTGAATCCTTTTACAGAAATCTTTACAAAAAGAATGATGTAGATAAAGTATGTGTTGAAAAAGTGCTGGATACAATTAGTGCCAAAGTATCTCAGGTAGATAGAATGATGTGTGATGAAGAGATTTCGATTATGGAAATCAAGGAAGCAATTGTTAACACTCAAGGCAATAAAAGTCCGGGTTTGGATGGTTTAACAAACGAGTTCTATAAAGTCTTTGTAGATATTTTGGCACCCATTTTAGGGAAGGTGTTTCATTATATGGAAGAGAATAAGGAAATCCCTGAGTCTATGTCAACTGGTATGTTAACGATTTTATTCAAGAATAGGGGCAGTAGATTCAAGTTAGAAAATTATAGGCCTATTAGTCTTCTAAATTCCGATTATAAGATATTGACTAAAGTGTTAGCGAATAGGATGAAAAAGGTGATTGGGAGTATTATTGCATCAACACAAGCCTACGGTATACCTGGAAGAGATGTTGCAGATGTAATTTGTACAATTAGAGATGTTGTTAATCAAATGAAAAATGAAGGCGGTATAGTATTAAGTTTGGATTTTAACAAAGCCTTTGATAGAGTGGAGCATAGCTTCCTATTACAGACTATGGAGAGGTTTGGTTTTGGGCCAAAGTTTGTAGCTTGGATCAACCTGTTGTACAGCGGGGCTAAAAGTTGTGTCAAATGTAACGGAGTGGTAACAGATACTTTTCCTGTAGAGAGGTCAGTAAGGCAGGGCTGTCCTTTGTCAGCTCTGTTGTACAGTATTTCTACAGAACCGTTAGCTACTTTAATAAATAGTAATAAAGAGGTAAGGGGTGTCGGAATCCCAGGTGGTGGTATCAGTGTTGTACATCAGTACGCTGATGACACTACTTGCACTGTGAAAGATATAGGAAGCATTGGAAGCATTATGAGAATCATAGATATATATGGTAAGGCATCGGGCGCTAAAGTTAATATAGAGAAGACTGAAATAATGTTTGTTGGGGATATCGATGAAAATAAGTGTGAGATTCCATTTAAGATAGCAAGGGATTTTATTAAAGTGCTGGGAGTAAACATTGGTGTAAAGGAGAAAGAGGCAAAAGATATAACTTGGACTGGGATCCTTAATAAAGTCAAGCTAACGTTAAATTTCTGGAAAAATAGAAAATTAAGGTTAAAAGGTAAAGTAATTGTTGCAAATGCTTTGGTATTATCTAAATTTGTGTATGTTTTGGGAGTCCTGGACATGCCTGAGTGGGTGCTAAATGAATTAAATAAGGTGGTGTCTAATTTTATATGGGATGGTAAAGGTGTTAGAATATCTCAGAAAACATTGATAGCTGACTATGTGGATGGAGGTTTAAAACTTGTAGATTTAGATGTCAAAAGAAAAGCTATTAGGATAAAAACAGTAAAGAAATATTTGTATGACAGTGAAGATTATGGCTGGAAACACTTCTTTAAGGTCTACTTAGAGGAGAGTGGTGGATGTGGAGATAATGGTTTATTGATGGGGCTTAAAAGGAAAATGTTTGAAAAGGTACCAGATTTTTATAAAGAGGTGCTAAATGCATGGGCAGAGTTGTTGCCTAATGTATATTATGAATGTGGTCATATTGACCTGATTATGAATCAACCTATATTTCTGAATGAGAAAATCAAGAACAAAGAACAAGTTTTGTATAATAAAGTATTTAGGAGTGCAGGTCTACGACAAATAAAAGATTATACCTATGAGGTAATTCCAGGGTTTTTACCTGAAGAAGCTATTTTTGATATTATCAAGGAATGGGATGAAGAGGTGGGAAGGGGAACAGTGAATAATATGTATGACAAGATAAAGAATAGCATACCAAGCGCATGGGTGGATTTAATAAATAGTGAGGTTGAAAGAGAAAATCTGTTTGTATTTCCTAATTTGTTCATTGGTAGCAGTGAGAAGAAAGTACATTTATCTACTATACCAGTGAAAATATTGTATAGAATAATGGTAGGAAAATGTTATAGAAGGCCGGCTGCTGAAAAATTTTGGAAAACAGTTTTTCCAGAATTGGATGAAAAAAAGATATGGGAAAATTTAAATGTAAAATATAATAGTAAGGAGTGTGAAAATAATGATTTTAAGTTAAGACACAATAGAATATTTACAAAGGTGGTGTTACATCAAATTAATTGTGAAGTAAAAAGGGAATGCGATATATGTGGATGTTTCCCAGAAACGCTTATGCATTTGTTTATAGAATGTGAGGAATTAAAATATATGTTTTGTAAAGTTAAGGAAATGTTAAGTAAAAACTGGGGGGGTGATTTCTTGAAAAAGTATGTGTGGGAGGAACTTGTGTTATTTGGAGTGTCTGGTAAATGTGATGGCGTTAATGTGTGCTTGTTGAATATTGTTTTGAGTTTTGTGAGGTATGCTATTTTTTGTAGGAGGAATTATGGTTTTTTTGACAGGAAGAGGGTGAAGGTGTGGGGTATTTTTATATCACTGTTTAGTAAACACATGGATATGTTGTTTAATTATGGGATGGAAGATTTTGATGAACATTTTGTTGAGGGGTGTGGGTTGATTGCAAAGGTGGATGGTGGAGGAATCACTTATAATTTTTGAAAGAATTATTTTGAATATTTTCTTTGTTTATTTTTATTTGATAGGGGGTGGCTTTTATCTGCCTATTTTGTGGGTGGATTTTGTTATGTCTTAGTCATGTCTGGGTTTTTTTGTATAATAGTTTTTTTTGTATTTTTATTTCTTTGGGTTCTTTGATTTGATAGGGGGTGAATTGTTCACCTGCCTATGTTAGGCTAGTGTCTTCTGTATTGTTCTTTGTAATATTGTACTGTAAATATTGTAAAAAATTGAATTTTTTGATAATAAAAAAAAAAAAAAAAAAAAAAAATACGCCCGATCTCCTCCGATCTCGGAAGCTAAGCAGGGTCGGGCCTGGTTAGTACTTGGATGGGAGACCGCCTGGGAATACCAGGTGCTGTAAGCTTTTTGTCCCAGTAGAGCGTGCTCTTGTGTCATGGAGCAATTGCCTTTTATTTATCACCCTAATAATATCATGGATTGTTATTGGACTAAATGCAGTTTGTGTGTGCTGCCCTGCCCTGCCCTGCCCTGCCCTGATCAAATCAAATAATGGACATTGCGTTTCCCTCAAAATGTAGGCAGTACATACAGCCTTTGTTTTTAGTCTAGGAGACTGTCAATGTCTGTAGTCCATTAGGGCACTATAAAATCCCTTCAATGTTTTGCCTGATTCCGTTAATTCCCAAGTTCCCTTTTCTCCGTTTAGATTTCCCCGTTGACCGTTTGTCCCTGTTTTGGCAGGTTTTCGCTCTCAAAAGTACACCTTTTTAATAGCAAAACAGCACAATTGGATGTTCTATGTCCACAACAATGTTTAAACCCTATCAGGTGACCATTTTTGAGGTCTGGGAAAAATGGAAGACATTTAGATTTTGGGGTGTAGTTACCCTTAAATGCAAGCGTGCACCAGGAAGAGACCTTTGTTTGGTTAAGCGGTGTTGCTGTAGGACAAATGGCCACTGGAGTGATGCAAATGATCACGGTATAATTCTGCCAGGCAGGCATAGGCTACTTTGTAGTTAACATTTACTTGCGAAGGTTTTGGGGGAAAGCCATTCCTTCCCTACCAGAAGAAGGTTATCATTAGCATCATCGCTAACGGCTACACAAAGTGTAGACATACGCGCGCGCCGCACACATGCACACAGACAGGGGCATTCCTGTGCCCTTTCAGAAAGTTCATGGAAATACCAATCACTGATGCATTTTGTTCATGTCTTATGATTGGCTTGGGCAAATGAATATGTTTTCTAACAAGTTGAATAGATTTAGTTGATTTCCTACTAAGTTCAATAAATGTTTGAATATTGTTGAATTTGGGTTTAATGTCTGGATTCCGTGATTCGGTCCGCAACGCCTATTTTATAGGGCCCTAGTCCATGAACTTGTCATAAGTCAACATAGGATATGCCCTCTTCCACCCCCACAAGACTCAAATATATATATATATATATATATATATATATCTTGGAAATGTAAGCAAGGTTTGAGCTTCTTCAGTCTGTGTCATAAAGTGGATACTTTTCTGTCTCGTTCAGAGTGAGTGACACATTGACTTTATATAGTGTACCAAGAGTTGTTCTCTCGCTTACGGCCATACCAGCCTGAATACGCCCGATCTCGTCCGATCTCGGAAGCTAAGCAGGGTCGGGCCTGGTTAGTACTTGGATGGGAGACCGCCTGGAAATACCAGGTGCTGTAAGCTTTTTGTCCCAGTAGAGCGTGCTCTTGTGTCATGGAGCAATTGCCTTTTATTTATCACCCTAATAATATCATGGATTGTTATTGGACTAAATGCAGTTTGTGTGTGCTGCCCTGCCCTGCCCTGATCAAATCAAATAATGGACATTGCGTTTCCCTCAAAATGTAGGCAGTACATACAGCCTTTGTTTTTAGTCTAGGAGACTGTCAATGTCTGTAGTCCATTAGGGCACTATAAAATCCCTTCAATGTTTTGCCTGATTCCGTTAATTCCCAAGTTTCCTTTTCTCCGTTTAGATTTCCCCGTTGACCGTTTGTCCCTGTTTTGGCAGGTTTTCGCTCTCAAAAGTACACATTTTTAATAGCAAAACAGCACAATTGGATGTTCTATGTCAACAACAATGTTTAAACCCTATCAGGTGACCATTTTTGAGGTCTGGGAAAAATGGAAGACATTTAGATTTTGGGGTGTAGTTACCCTTAAATGCAAGCGTGCACCAGGAAGAGACCTTTGTTTGGTTAAGCGGTGTTGCTGTAGGACAAATGGCCACTGGAGTGATGCAAATGATCACGGTATAATTCTGCCAGGCAGGCATAGGCTACTTTGTAGTTAACATTTACTTGCGAAGGTTTTGGGGGAAAGCCATTCCTTCCCTACCAGAAGAAGGTTATCATTAGCATCATCGCTAACGGCTACACAAAGTGTAGACATACGCGCGCACCGCACACATGCACACAGACAGGGGCATTCCTGTGCCCTTTCAGAAAGTTCATGGAAATACCAATCACTGATGCATTTTGTTCATGTCTTATGATTGGCTTGGGCAAATGAATGCGTTTTCTAACAAGTTGAATAGATTTAGTTGATTTCCTACTAAGTTCAATAAATGTTTGAATATTGTTGAATTTGGGTTTAATGTCTGGATTCCGTGATTCGGTCCGCAACGCCTATTTTATAGGGCCCTAGTCCATGAACTTGTCATAAGTCAACATAGGATATGCCCTCTTCCACCCCCACAAGACTCAAATATATATATATATATATATATCTTGGAAATGTAAGCAAGGTTTGAGCTTCTTCAGTCTGTGTCATAAAGTGGATACGTTTCTGTGTCCCTTTCAGAGTGAGTGACACATTGACTTTATATAGTGTACCAAGAGTTGTTCCCTCGCTTACGGCCATACCAGCCTGAATA
>NW_028160386.1:20000-27500 GCF_964263955.1 Coregonus lavaretus | reverse complement strand
AGTCCATGAACTTGTCATAAGTCAACATAGGATATGCCCTCTTCCCCCCCCCCCCCACAAGACTCAAATATATATATATATATATATATATATATATATCTTGGAAATGTAAGCAATGTTTGAGCTTCTTCAGTCTGTGTCATAAAGTGGATACTTTTCTGTGTCTCGTTCAGAGTGAGTGACACATTGACTTTATATAGTGTACCAAGAGTTGATCCCTCGCTTACGGCCATACCAGCCTGAATACGCCCGATCTCGTCCGATCTTGGAAGCTAAGCAGGGTCGGGCCTGGTTAGTACTTGGATGGAAGACCGCCTGGGAATACCAGGTGCTGTAAGCTTTTTGTCCCAGTAGAGCGTGCTCTTGTGTCATGGAGCAATTGCCTTTTATTTATCACCCTAATAATATCATGGATTGTTATTGGACTAAATGCAGTTTGTGTGTGCTGCCCTGCCCTGCCCTGCCCTGATCAAATCAAATAATGGACATTGCGTTTCCCTCAAAATGTAGGCAGTACATACAGCCTTTGTTTTTAGTCTAGGAGACTGTCAATGTCTGTAGTCCATTAGGGCACTATAAAATCCCTTCAATGTTTTGCCTGATTCCGTTAATTCCCAAGTTCCCTTTTCTCCGTTTAGATTTCCCCGTTGACCGTTTGTCCCTGTTTTGGCAGGTTTTCGCTCTCAAAAGTACACCTTTTTAATAGCAAAACAGCACAATTGGATGTTCTATGTCCACAACAATGTTTAAACCCTATCAGGTGACCATTTTTGAGGTCTGGGAAAAATGGAAGACATTTAGATTTTGGGGTGTAGTTACCCTTAAATGCAAGCGTGCACCAGGAAGAGACCTTTGTTTGGTTAAGCGGTGTTGCTGTAGGACAAATGGCCACTGGAGTGATGCAAATGATCACGGTATAATTCTGCCAGGCAGGCATAGGCTACTTTGTAGTTAACATTTACTTGCGAAGGTTTTGGGGGAAAGCCATTCCTTCCCTACCAGAAGAAGGTTATCATTAGCATCATCGCTAACGGCTACACAAAGTGTAGACATACGCGCGCACCGCACACATGCACACAGACAGGGGCATTCCTGTGCCCTTTCAGAAAGTTCATGGAAATACCAATCACTGATGCATTTTGTTCATGTCTTATGATTGGCTTGGGCAAATGAATGCGTTTTCTAACAAGTTGAATAGATTTAGTTGATTTCCTACTAAGTTCAATAAATGTTTGAATATTGTTGAATTTGGGTTTAATGTCTGGATTCCGTGATTCGGTCCGCAACGCCTATTTTATAGGGCCCTAGTCCATGAACTTGTCATAAGTCAACATAGGATATGCCCTCTTCCCCCCCCCCCCCACAAGACTCAAATATATATATATATATATATATATATATCTTGGAAATGTAAGCAATGTTTGAGCTTCTTCAGTCTGTGTCATAAAGTGGATACTTTTCTGTGTCTCGTTCAGAGTGAGTGACACATTGACTTTATATAGTGTACCAAGAGTTGATCCCTCGCTTACGGCCATACCAGCCTGAATACGCCCGATCTCGTCCGATCTTGGAAGCTAAGCAGGGTCGGGCCTGGTTAGTACTTGGATGGAAGACCGCCTGGGAATACCAGGTGCTGTAAGCTTTTTGTCCCAGTAGAGCGTGCTCTTGTGTCATGGAGCAATTGCCTTTTATTTATCACCCTAATAATATCATGGATTGTTATTGGACTAAATGCAGTTTGTGTGTGCTGCCCTGCCCTGCCCTGCCCTGATCAAATCAAATAATGGACATTGCGTTTCCCTCAAAATGTAGGCAGTACATACAGCCTTTGTTTTTAGTCTAGGAGACTGTCAATGTCTGTAGTCCATTAGGGCACTATAAAATCACTTCAATGTTTTGCCTGATTCCGTTAATTCCCAAGTTCCCTTTTCTCCGTTTAGATTTCCCCGTTGACCGTTTGTCCCTGTTTTGGCAGGTTTTCGCTCTCAAAAGTACACCTTTTTAATAGCAAAACAGCACAATTGGATGTTCTATGTCCACAACAATGTTTAAACCCTATCAGGTGACCATTTTTGAGGTCTGGGAAAAATGGAAGACATTTAGATTTTGGGGTGTAGTTACCCTTAAATGCAAGCGTGCACCAGGAAGAGACCTTTGTTTGGTTAAGCGGTGTTGCTGTAGGACAAATGGCCACTGGAGTGATGCAAATGATCACGGTATAATTCTGCCAGGCAGGCATAGGCTACTTTGTAGTTAACATTTACTTGCGAAGGTTTTGGGGGAAAGCCATTCCTTCCCTACCAGAAGAAGGTTATCATTAGCATCATCGCTAACGGCTACACAAAGTGTAGACATACGCGCGCACCGCACACATGCACACAGACAGGGGCATTCCTGTGCCCTTTCAGAAAGTTCATGGAAATACCAATCACTGATGCATTTTGTTCATGTCTTATGATTGGCTTGGGCAAATGAATGCGTTTTCTAACAAGTTGAATAGATTTAGTTGATTTCCTACTAAGTTCAATAAATGTTTGAATATTGTTGAATTTGGGTTTAATGTCTGGATTCCGTGATTCGGTCCGCAACGCCTATTTTATAGGGCCCTAGTCCATGAACTTGTCATAAGTCAACATAGGATATGCCCTCTTCCCCCCCCCCCCCACAAGACTCAAATATATATATATATATATATATATATATCTTGGAAATGTAAGCAATGTTTGAGCTTCTTCAGTCTGTGTCATAAAGTGGATACTTTTCTGTGTCTCGTTCAGAGTGAGTGACACATTGACTTTATATAGTGTACCAAGAGTTGATCCCTCGCTTACGGCCATACCAGCCTGAATACGCCCGATCTCGTCCGATCTTGGAAGCTAAGCAGGGTCGGGCCTGGTTAGTACTTGGATGGAAGACCGCCTGGGAATACCAGGTGCTGTAAGCTTTTTGTCCCAGTAGAGCGTGCTCTTGTGTCATGGAGCAATTGCCTTTTATTTATCACCCTAATAATATCATGGATTGTTATTGGACTAAATGCAGTTTGTGTGTGCTGCCCTGCCCTGCCCTGCCCTGATCAAATCAAATAATGGACATTGCGTTTCCCTCAAAATGTAGGCAGTACATACAGCCTTTGTTTTTAGTCTAGGAGACTGTCAATGTCTGTAGTCCATTAGGGCACTATAAAATCCCTTCAATGTTTTGCCTGATTCCGTTAATTCCCAAGTTCCCTTTTCTCCGTTTAGATTTCCCCGTTGACCGTTTGTCCCTGTTTTGGCAGGTTTTCGCTCTCAAAAGTACACCTTTTTAATAGCAAAACAGCACAATTGGATGTTCTATGTCCACAACAATGTTTAAACCCTATCAGGTGACCATTTTTGAGGTCTGGGAAAAATGGAAGACATTTAGATTTTGGGGTGTAGTTACCCTTAAATGCAAGCGTGCACCAGGAAGAGACCTTTGTTTGGTTAAGCGGTGTTGCTGTAGGACAAATGGCCACTGGAGTGATGCAAATGATCACGGTATAATTCTGCCAGGCAGGCATAGGCTACTTTGTAGTTAACATTTACTTGCGAAGGTTTTGGGGGAAAGCCATTCCTTCCCTACCAGAAGAAGGTTATCATTAGCATCATCGCTAACGGCTACACAAAGTGTAGACATACGCGCGCACCGCACACATGCACACAGACAGGGGCATTCCTGTGCCCTTTCAGAAAGTTCATGGAAATACCAATCACTGATGCATTTTGTTCATGTCTTATGATTGGCTTGGGCAAATGAATGCGTTTTCTAACAAGTTGAATAGATTTAGTTGATTTCCTACTAAGTTCAATAAATGTTTGAATATTGTTGAATTTGGGTTTAATGTCTGGATTCCGTGATTCGGTCCGCAACGCCTATTTTATAGGGCCCTAGTCCATGAACTTGTCATAAGTCAACATAGGATATGCCCTCTTCCCCCCCCCCCCCACAAGACTCAAATATATATATATATATATATATATATATCTTGGAAATGTAAGCAATGTTTGAGCTTCTTCAGTCTGTGTCATAAAGTGGATACTTTTCTGTGTCTCGTTCAGAGTGAGTGACACATTGACTTTATATAGTGTACCAAGAGTTGATCCCTCGCTTACGGCCATACCAGCCTGAATACGCCCGATCTCGTCCGATCTTGGAAGCTAAGCAGGGTCGGGCCTGGTTAGTACTTGGATGGAAGACCGCCTGGGAATACCAGGTGCTGTAAGCTTTTTGTCCCAGTAGAGCGTGCTCTTGTGTCATGGAGCAATTGCCTTTTATTTATCACCCTAATAATATCATGGATTGTTATTGGACTAAATGCAGTTTGTGTGTGCTGCCCTGCCCTGCCCTGCCCTGATCAAATCAAATAATGGACATTGCGTTTCCCTCAAAATGTAGGCAGTACATACAGCCTTTGTTTTTAGTCTAGGAGACTGTCAATGTCTGTAGTCCATTAGGGCACTATAAAATCCCTTCAATGTTTTGCCTGATTCCGTTAATTCCCAAGTTCCCTTTTCTCCGTTTAGATTTCCCCGTTGACCGTTTGTCCCTGTTTTGGCAGGTTTTCGCTCTCAAAAGTACACCTTTTTAATAGCAAAACAGCACAATTGGATGTTCTATGTCCACAACAATGTTTAAACCCTATCAGGTGACCATTTTTGAGGTCTGGGAAAAATGGAAGACATTTAGATTTTGGGGTGTAGTTACCCTTAAATGCAAGCGTGCACCAGGAAGAGACCTTTGTTTGGTTAAGCGGTGTTGCTGTAGGACAAATGGCCACTGGAGTGATGCAAATGATCACGGTATAATTCTGCCAGGCAGGCATAGGCTACTTTGTAGTTAACATTTACTTGCGAAGGTTTTGGGGGAAAGCCATTCCTTCCCTACCAGAAGAAGGTTATCATTAGCATCATCGCTAACGGCTACACAAAGTGTAGACATACGCGCGCACCGCACACATGCACACAGACAGGGGCATTCCTGTGCCCTTTCAGAAAGTTCATGGAAATACCAATCACTGATGCATTTTGTTCATGTCTTATGATTGGCTTGGGCAAATGAATGCGTTTTCTAACAAGTTGAATAGATTTAGTTGATTTCCTACTAAGTTCAATAAATGTTTGAATATTGTTGAATTTGGGTTTAATGTCTGGATTCCGTGATTCGGTCCGCAACGCCTATTTTATAGGGCCCTAGTCCATGAACTTGTCATAAGTCAACATAGGATATGCCCTCTTCCCCCCCCCCCCCACAAGACTCAAATATATATATATATATATATATATATATCTTGGAAATGTAAGCAATGTTTGAGCTTCTTCAGTCTGTGTCATAAAGTGGATACTTTTCTGTGTCTCGTTCAGAGTGAGTGACACATTGACTTTATATAGTGTACCAAGAGTTGATCCCTCGCTTACGGCCATACCAGCCTGAATACGCCCGATCTCGTCCGATCTTGGAAGCTAAGCAGGGTCGGGCCTGGTTAGTACTTGGATGGAAGACCGCCTGGGAATACCAGGTGCTGTAAGCTTTTTGTCCCAGTAGAGCGTGCTCTTGTGTCATGGAGCAATTGCCTTTTATTTATCACCCTAATAATATCATGGATTGTTATTGGACTAAATGCAGTTTGTGTGTGCTGCCCTGCCCTGCCCTGCCCTGATCAAATCAAATAATGGACATTGCGTTTCCCTCAAAATGTAGGCAGTACATACAGCCTTTGTTTTTAGTCTAGGAGACTGTCAATGTCTGTAGTCCATTAGGGCACTATAAAATCCCTTCAATGTTTTGCCTGATTCCGTTAATTCCCAAGTTCCCTTTTCTCCGTTTAGATTTCCCCGTTGACCGTTTGTCCCTGTTTTGGCAGGTTTTCGCTCTCAAAAGTACACCTTTTTAATAGCAAAACAGCACAATTGGATGTTCTATGTCCACAACAATGTTTAAACCCTATCAGGTGACCATTTTTGAGGTCTGGGAAAAATGGAAGACATTTAGATTTTGGGGTGTAGTTACCCTTAAATGCAAGCGTGCACCAGGAAGAGACCTTTGTTTGGTTAAGCGGTGTTGCTGTAGGACAAATGGCCACTGGAGTGATGCAAATGATCACGGTATAATTCTGCCAGGCAGGCATAGGCTACTTTGTAGTTAACATTTACTTGCGAAGGTTTTGGGGGAAAGCCATTCCTTCCCTACCAGAAGAAGGTTATCATTAGCATCATCGCTAACGGCTACACAAAGTGTAGACATACGCGCGCACCGCACACATGCACACAGACAGGGGCATTCCTGTGCCCTTTCAGAAAGTTCATGGAAATACCAATCACTGATGCATTTTGTTCATGTCTTATGATTGGCTTGGGCAAATGAATGCGTTTTCTAACAAGTTGAATAGATTTAGTTGATTTCCTACTAAGTTCAATAAATGTTTGAATATTGTTGAATTTGGGTTTAATGTCTGGATTCCGTGATTCGGTCCGCAACGCCTATTTTATAGGGCCCTAGTCCATGAACTTGTCATAAGTCAACATAGGATATGCCCTCTTCCCCCCCCCCCCCACAAGACTCAAATATATATATATATATATATATATATATATATATATATATCTTGGAAATGTAAGCAATGTTTGAGCTTCTTCAGTCTGTGTCATAAAGTGGATACTTTTCTGTGTCTCGTTCAGAGTGAGTGACACATTGACTTTATATAGTGTACCAAGAGTTGATCCCTCGCTTACGGCCATACCAGCCTGAATACGCCCGATCTCGTCCGATCTTGGAAGCTAAGCAGGGTCGGGCCTGGTTAGTACTTGGATGGAAGACCGCCTGGGAATACCAGGTGCTGTAAGCTTTTTGTCCCAGTAGAGCGTGCTCTTGTGTCATGGAGCAATTGCCTTTTATTTATCACCCTAATAATATCATGGATTGTTATTGGACTAAATGCAGTTTGTGTGTGCTGCCCTGCCCTGCCCTGCCCTGATCAAATCAAATAATGGACATTGCGTTTCCCTCAAAATGTAGGCAGTACATACAGCCTTTGTTTTTAGTCTAGGAGACTGTCAATGTCTGTAGTCCATTAGGGCACTATAAAATCACTTCAATGTTTTGCCTGATTCCGTTAATTCCCAAGTTCCCTTTTCTCCGTTTAGATTTCCCCGTTGACCGTTTGTCCCTGTTTTGGCAGGTTTTCGCTCTCAAAAGTACACCTTTTTAATAGCAAAACAGCACAATTGGATGTTCTATGTCCACAACAATGTTTAAACCCTATCAGGTGACCATTTTTGAGGTCTGGGAAAAATGGAAGACATTTAGATTTTGGGGTGTAGTTACCCTTAAATGCAAGCGTGCACCAGGAAGAGACCTTTGTTTGGTTAAGCGGTGTTGCTGTAGGACAAATGGCCACTGGAGTGATGCAAATGATCACGGTATAATTCTGCCAGGCAGGCATAGGCTACTTTGTAGTTAACATTTACTTGCGAAGGTTTTGGG
>NW_028160386.1:12500-15000 GCF_964263955.1 Coregonus lavaretus | reverse complement strand
ATTCCATTAATTCCCAAGTTCCCTTTTCTCCGTTTAGATTTCCCCGTTGACCGTTTGTCCCTGTTTTGGCAGGTTTTCGCTCTCAAAAGTACACCTTTTTAATAGCAAAACAGCACAATTGGATGTTCTATGTCCACAACAATGTTTAAACCCTATCAGGTGACCATTTTTGAGGTCTGGGAAAAATGGAAGACATTTAGATTTTGGGGTGTAGTTACCCTTAAATGCAAGCGTGCACCAGGAAGAGACCTTTGTTTGGTTAAGCGGTGTTGCTGTAGGACAAATGGCCACTGGAGTGATGCAAATGATCACGGTATAATTCTGCCAGGCAGGCATAGGCTACTTTGTAGTTAACATTTACTTGCGAAGGTTTTGGGGGAAAGCCATTCCTTCCCTACCAGAAGAAGGTTATCATTAGCATCATCGCTAACGGCTACACAAAGTGTAGACATACGCGCGCACCGCACACATGCACACAGACAGGGGCATTCCTGTGCCCTTTCAGAAAGTTCATGGAAATACCAATCACTGATGCATTTTGTTCATGTCTTATGATTGGCTTGGGCAAATGAATGCGTTTTCTAACAAGTTGAATAGATTTAGTTGATTTCCTACTAAGTTCAATAAATGTTTGAATATTGTTGAATTTGGGTTTAATGTCTGGATTCCGTGATTCGGTCCGCAACGCCTATTTTATAGGGCCCTAGTCCATGAACTTGTCATAAGTCAACATAGGATATGCCCTCTTCCACCCCCACAAGACTCAATATATATATATATATATATATATATATATATATATCTTGGAAATGTAAGCAAGGTTTGAGCTTCTTCAGTCTGTGTCATAAAGTGGATACTTTTCTGTGTCTCGTTCAGAGTGAGTGACACATTTTTATATAGTGTACCAAGAGTTGTTCCCTCGCTTACGGCCATACCAGCCTGAATACGCCCGATCTTGTCCGATCTCGGAAGCTAAGCAGGGTCGGGCCTGGTTAGTACTTGGATGGGAGACCGCCTGGGAATACCAGGTGCTGTAAGCTTTTTGTCCAAGTAGAGCGTGCTCTTGTGTCATGGAGCAATTGCCTTTTATTTATCACCCTAATAATATCATGGATTGTTATTGGACTAAATGCAGTTTGTGTGTGCTGCCCTGCCCTGCCCTGCCCTGATCAAATCAAATAATGGACATTGCGTTTCCCTCAAAATGTAGGCAGTACATACAGCCTTTGTTTTTAGTCTAGGAGACTGTCAATGTCTGTAGTCCATTAGGGCACTATAAAATCCCTTCAATGTTTTGCCTGATTCCATTAATTCCCAAGTTCCCTTTTCTCTGTTTAGATTTCCCCGTTGACCGTTTGTCCCTGTTTTGGCAGGTTTTCGCTCTCAAAAGTACACCTTTTTAATAGCAAAACAGCACAATTGGATGTTCTATGTCCACAACAATGTTTAAACCCTATCAGGTGACCATTTTTGAGGTCTGGGAAAAATGGAAGACATTTAGATTTTGGGGTGTAGTTACCCTTAAATGCAAGCGTGCACCAGGAAGAGACCTTTGTTTGGTTAAGCGGTGTTGCTGTAGGACAAATGGCCACTGGAGTGATGCAAATGATCACGGTATAATTCTGCCAGGCAGGCATAGGCTACTTTGTAGTTAACATTTACTTGCGAAGGTTTTGGGGGAAAGCCATTCCTTCCCTACCAGAAGAAGGTTATCATTAGCATCATCGCTAATGGCTACACAAAGTGTAGACATACGCGCGCACCGCACACATGCACACAGACAGGGGCATTCCTGTGCCCTTTCAGAAAGTTCATGGAAATACCAATCACTGATGCATTTTGTTCATGTCTTATGATTGGCTTGGGCAAATGAATGCGTTTTCTAACAAGTTGAATAGATTTAGTTGATTTCCTACTAAGTTCAATAAATGTTTGAATATTGTTGAATTTGGGTTTAATGTCTGGATTCCGTGATTCGGTCCGCAACGCCTATTTTATAGGGCCCTAGTCCATGAACTTGTCATAAGTCAACATAGGATATGCCCTCTTCCACCCCCACAAGACTCAAATATATATATATATATATATATATATATATATATATATATATATATATATATATATATATATATATCTTGGAAATGTAAGCAAGGTTTGAGCTTCTTCAGTCTGTGTCATAAAGTGGATACTTTTCTGTGTCTCGTTCAGAGTGAGTGACACATTGACTTTATATAGTGTACCAAGAGTTGTTCCCTCGCTTACGGCCATACCAGCCTGAATACGCCCGATCTCGGAAGCTAAGCAGGGTCGGGCCTGGTTAGTACTTGGATGGGAGACCGCCTGGGAATACCAGGTGCTGTAAGCTTTTTGTCCCAGTAGAGCGTGCTCTTGTGTCATGGAGCAATTGCCTTTTATTTATCACCCTAATAATATCATGGATTGTTATTGGACTAAATGCAGTTTGTGTGTGCTGCCCTGCCCTGCCCTGCCCTGATCAAAT